>NW_027137581.1:1213-12245 GCF_001692895.1 Cenococcum geophilum 1.58 | reverse complement strand
TATAATCTACTATATTTAGGAACTAGAATTTAAACCCGCTACTAAGTTAGCTTTTAATTAGGTTAGAAAAAAAAACTCTGATATATATAAGGTTATAGCAGCAATCTTATTTAATAAATATTAACAATATTATGAAGTGGATAAGTCAGTCGTAATAGTTTTAAAATGCCGAGCTTATATATAGGCGTTTAAATAGCCCGTTGATAAAACTCGTTATATAAAGCTCTTTATTAAAGCCTGTTATATAGCCCTTTTACCTAAAAGCTTCACCCTTTCATTATTCAAATAGCGGCGCGCCTGTATAGTCATAATGGATAATCAAAGTATGATTTTTATAAAATTAATACTATCTGAGTTAGTGATTAAGGCACTTTAGTTTTATATTACTTTTTAAACAGCCGGTGTACAGTAAAGCGGGGGTTTAGAGAACGTTCGGTTTTGTAGAGTGGGAAGCCTGTGGTAGTATAAATATAATATTAATTAGATTTTATTTACTTTTAATTATAAGGCCTAACATTAAATAGGGTACTTCTAGTTTTTACATTAATAAATCTTTTTTATAAATAATATATACTTAATAATAATAAAGTAAAAGGCTCTATAAAAGAGGGGGTTTTTAAGGGGTTTCTTTTAAAAAACCTTATGTATATATATTAATAATATTAATTAACTTTTATTATATATAAGGCTCTAAGTTAAAGCTTTTAAACTTAGATTAAAGTTTATATAAATACCTAATATTTTATATATTTAGTGCTATTATAAAGTTATTATAACTCTAGTTAAAGGTTATTAGAACTTAATAAAATAAGCTAATAAATAAATAGAAAATTAATATAAAATATAGTATATTTACTTTTATACTTATAGACTAAGTAATAAATCTTTTTAAATGGTTTTTTTTTTAATAAATATTATATATTATTTTACCTTTTAAGCCTATTTCCTAAGGTATTATAATATAGGAGGTATATTAATTATTGCCTTCTTATACTTTAGGACCTATAATACTACTACTATTTTTTTAATTAATATTAGAGACAGCTTAAGATATTTAAGAATTTCTCTTCCTAGCATTTATATACATTGCCAACAATCTTCCTAAGGTATCGCAATATCTAGATCTTATTCGCGATTCTTGTACTACCCTAGGCGTGCAGATAATCCCTAATAATGTCATTAAATACGGAATTAGAATGGAACCCCAATACGGATTTTAAGTAGAGGATGACAGACTTATACTAAAGGCATGTCTATATAAGGCGGAGTCAGAATATAATACTAATAAAAGAAAGGGAAAATATAAAAAAAACAATACAAAATCTAAACGTAGGAAATTAGACATAGATAGGGAGCTAGAAGCTCCTACGCAAGATCCGTTGTTACCTATTATTAACAAGTTAGCCCAAAAGGATAATAGGCTAATAGATAAAGAGTAGATGGGTCCTTTAACTAATTTGGAAATTAGTAAGGATTAGTCTTAGTATAGGGGGGCAGGCGCCTATTACGTGGGTACCGGGCCAGGACATCTACGGCATCATTAGTAGGATTATACAGAGAAGGGCCTTTTATTTGGATAGACTTATAAGGGCCTAAAAATGATTAACAAAGAGGAACTTACATATGATTTTTAGGACTAGGTAAATCTTTCTTAAATTATTTTATAAATTATTTTTAAGATATAGAGGTGTTTATAAACACTCCGTAGGACTACTAAATAAGGAAGTTCGCAATAACTAAAACAGCCCTTTCTCTAAAAAACACGTGTTAGCTTATAAAATTTCCACCCCAAGGCAAAATATGCAAATAGACGTCAGATAAAAGTTAATCTTTAATGACATTAGATATAGGTTTAATATATATACTATGTCTACTTCCCCTAAACACTATTAAAGGGCAAATATTTAGAGGTAGTATAGGTAGGAATGAATAAACTAATTAAAAGTCTCATTATTTAGTAAAGAATTTAGCATAACGCTTAATTAATTAAGCGTATAATAAGAAGGTTAATATATAATCCACTTATAGGTATATAAACTTCTTAGTTAGAGCGTACGAGAGCCACTAAACATCTAATATAATAATAGGGATAGAGATGACTACAATCCTAGTAATAATAGCAACGTTACTTATACATTTTAAAGAGAACAAATTAGAGTGAGATCTAGGCGGCGTTAAGAAGGATAGTGTGGCCTTAGTAGGGTGCTTATAAGGACTAAGGCCGCACTATATAAATAGTTTATATCACTACTACCTAATAAGGCGCTACCTTAGTAGCATTATACAACACTAGACCACATAGCATTGAGGGTAAAGAAGTACTACTTATTTTAAAAAAACATAGGCCAGTTACTAAGGCATTAGCTAAGCCGAGGGATTGCTACCTTAATAAAGGTCTAAAATAGTATTATAGACGGTAAAGGTAAATAGCAATACAGAGAGTAGATAGCAAATTAAGGCAGTTTTTTAAAAGCCTTCCTAAAAGTCCCCCTAGCTAACGGCCCAACTATAATACAACATTAATTTATTACTTTGCCCTAGTAATATAAGTGGTTTAAATAGGTTCTAGAATAAGGCTAAAACTAGTCTAAAATCCGAATCCAACCTTTAACATAGCTGCTTTGCCTAAGGGTATAAAACATCACTATACTTACGTATCCGAGTTAGGTAATTCTTTTCCTTAATAACGTTCTAAATTCGTTTTACTTAGCTATATACTAAGTTAGCTAATTTATAAAAGAGGGAATACTAGCCTTACAACTTTCCCTCCTTATTATAATAGACGCGATATATCTTATACAGTAGCTCCTAGATAGTTAGGGGGTTGGGCGTGTCTTTTTCTATATCTATAGTAATATAAAATGAGATCTGGTTTATATCTAGGGCTTAAAACAGCTTAATATAGGCGTAGTGTTTCCAGAATTCTAAATTATCGGTTAAACGTCCTGCAAAGGCGAGATATGCCTTAATAGCATCGATATACTCGGAATAGTCCCAACCAGTAAATTCGTTTACTTAAAGTCTAAGAATTATACGTTTTAGCTAGCGTTTAGCACTAGGGGGTTCAGCACTAGGGGCGTTTAACATTATACGGTCTAAGGATTTTAGGGGTTAGAGTATAGGGAAATTGCTCAGCTATTACAAGCTTTAGCCATATACGCTACTACGGCCTAGCTAAGTAGCAACTAATAGGAGATCTAGGCGGTGGTAATGCTCAAAAGAAATCCGTTCTACTATTCCTTACTATAGCGCAACTTATAAAAAATACGGATGCTTTTATAAACCTTAACTAAGTACTTACTAGGTAGCAATATATAAGGCAATATTTAGAAAGCCTTCTAAGAAATAGTCCTAGTATACAACATTATCCGATAAAGGTGTATATAAAGTGAAGTTCCTAAAAGTCCATAAGGCGCGCAGGCCTAAGCGTTACGTATTACGCGAATAGGCTAACGCATAACCCCGGGATTTTCGCTAAACTACTTTATAAGCGCATAGCGCAACATTTATATATAAATATCGCAATCCCACGCCCAATTCACACGGTATATTTATAGAAATTTACAACTTAAATAAATAAAAAAGCTAAAGGCTTGGCGATTATATAAGCTCGCTAGTCTAAATTAGAATCTTAAGAGGTCTATAAACCTAAACTTTTAAATCTTCGACCACTTTTAACTTAAATTCGCATTCTTTAAGTCAACCAATTTGGCCATTCCCAACCCAGCATTTTAGATTTTAAATTTTAGATTTTGGATTCTATTGTTTAAGCAACCGTTTATACTACTAATACTACACTTTTAGCCTAACACGCGTCTAGGCGGCTTTATACCGCATTTACTCTAGCCACTTCAGTCTTTTTTAAAAGCCTTTTTAGATTTCCTCTTATAAGTCTCACTAGACCCTTGCCTTTTTTATTATTATTAAGGCTGCGCGCAATACTAACCATAGACAAATTAAGCCGTAAAGTTAGTTAAATTACACTTAGTTAATTAAGATAAACAACAACCTAGCGGATAGTGTTAACTCGCTCCGCGATCCTAATACGGCTATACCTACTACTAAGAATAAATACGCAAGCCTAGTGGCTCCTTTAATAGCGTTAAGCACGTTACCACCAGAGGAATATTTACGGAAGCCTTCCGCAAATAGTCCTCCACCTAAAACCGCAACGTCATCACTATTACCAGCACGCTCTCTTTTCGCGCCGCCGTCAGACCTGCAGCGGGATTTTAACAAGGCACTTAGCGGCATCAATAATTTAATAACGGATACTGCTGGAGCAATCACTATAGGCGGTAACGCGGCGGCTACTAACCCTGCCAATTCGGATACGGACAGCGTAGACTCCCTTTAGGATTTTAACCCAGAGGATATTAAAACCGTAGTAGAAGTACTAGACACCAAAGAGGGTAAGGACGCTAATATCACCAGAAGCTTACCCAAACTGGCCAACTTCTATGATCTCTCTACCTAAGAACTGAGCCACATTATAAAAAACGAACTATTTATGTCCATATTTAAGGCTATTAACGAAGCCGTCTTCCAGCTAGCTTATAAGGTATCTATACGCACGCAGAAACCTCGGCCCCGCATATTCGACCTAAAAACGGTCATCTATACACTGTCTATAGGAGAGTGTTACGGCAACTAGAAGTTCTCCAATCCCCAGTCAAAAAAACAGGACGGATGGAGCTCTATCAACTACTATACTAATTTTCTATACAAAATAAGACAAACCTTCTACTTTAGGAAAGGAGGATTTCTCTTTAGTAAAGGCCTAACTAAAAATATAGCCAACTAGCGCATCTGGTTAATTCTTAAGCGCGCCAATATATATAATGCTCCTTTTAGGGTTGTAAAACGCAAGCATAAAGCAAATAAGCGCAAGCTTAAGGGTTTAGAAAACGATACCCTAGGTAAAAAGCAACCGCGTACTAGAAAGAAGACTTCTAGAAAGCCTTCTAACAAAAACCTAAGCGGTGCCTTTAGTAATGCCTTACCGGCGGACAGCAACGATAACTATAATAAAGAAGAACTGGACATAGTAGACCCGCAATCAATAATTAAGAATATAGCCGTTAGTCCGGCAATATTCAATATAGGCGATAATAACAATAACCACGTCCGCGGGTTAATAAAGCTTAAACTACCCCCTAAGTTTCGCCAAGTAGCAAACTATAAATACCAATACTAGTAATATGCCCATATGCGCTAGCTTATAAAGATATATTATAAAGCAATAGCCGTTACTAAGTAGATATAGTTAGGACTTAACAACGCCGCGGCCGCAAGGATAAATGGGTTAGGTATAGTAGACGGCTAGGCACAGGTTATAGAGGATAACGCCACTAAGGAAGACAATAACAATAAAGACCTTAATAGGGCCGACGATATAGTTTATATAGACCAGCCTACCGTAAAGGATCTTAAAAACCTAGCTAAGCTAAGTAAGCTAATAAATAACGCCAAATACTAACGGGATAATATTAAAGAGTCTATGCAAAACCTTTAGATTAAAGATTAACATAAACCCCGTCTCCTTCGCCAGTCGTTATTAACGCCGCTCTACTAATAGCAGCTCGTTAGGATAAATACTATTATAGATATACGCAAGTACGGGAAGATACGGGGAATAATACTAGCGGACATTATCGGTCTAGGTAAGACTTTTCAGCTCACTAGCTATATATTGCATATAAGTCACTACCACTACCTATACTAAAGGAGACTTTCCAGAAGGCTTTCCAAAATTGTTCTTATTTGCTAACTAGCTCTTAAACAATTAATAAGTAAAAAAAGGCATTCCACCGCGCTACCGAAAAACGTAACACCGCTACGCTTAAAGTAATTAGTCCAGTAAAGCCATTCCTAATAGTCGTTCCGCTTATACTTATTAAACAGTAAATTAAAAAGCTACAGCGATTCTCACCCGTCTTTAATATCTAGGTATACTATAACAAATCGTCGACCCAAAAATCCGCCGCTGCCGATGTCTAGCGTCAAAATGAAATCCTTACGCAGAAGCACGAACTATTTAACGGCGATCGCGCCAACGCACGCGTTGTCATTATTAGTACGTACAGCACCATTATATCGCGTTACGGCCCGAGCGCACTTAAGAAGTGGTGTGAGAAAACCTATAGGGCGATGTTTAAGGCGAGGGGGTTAATATATCAGCCTGTTAACTAGTTTAAGACACTAGACAGGAAATGGCCTAGGGATTTCTTAGGTTAATAGCATAGCATTCTACTTAATAAAGCTTATTATATAAGGAATAACGATTCCCTAGCGCATATTACCATCAAGTTTATAAATTGTCCTTTCACCGTGCTCTACAGCGCCACCCTACTATTCATAGGTATTAGGGACAACTTTGGCCTAGCGGCGCTAATTAAGCCTTAACCAAAGCTTAACTTCCTAATTAGAACTCTCAATGGCGCCGTCTTTAAGAAGAACGACAACCCCTTTAAGGTAGCGGATAATCACCTAGCGGCTATACTGCGACTAACCTCGGCGTTATTTACTACGTTTGTCCTTAGCCTAGAGGATAGCATTAAGTAGGGCTATAGGCTTAAGCAGATTTAGTCGCAATATCTTATATATTAGCGGTATACGTCGTCCTATCTTATCGGTTTTACCCAAAATATAATTAGCTAGGCGCTCCCTCGCTATAAGAGCATTGTTCTCGACCTTAATAATCCGCCGACAGCTCAAGCTATCTATAATATATTCGCAAAAGCCTTCCTTAAAAAGCTTATAGCGACGGACACTACTCGTATAGGGGACAGTCGCGTTATTATAAACGCTAATAGCTACCGCGCGCTCGTGCTAATATCTACTTAGCCTATACTAGCGCTCTCTTACTTAGCTATAAATCCACCTAAGAAGAGCAAGAAGGGCTGGTTAAAGAACCCTCATATAATCTATACCATTCTTAAATAAATAGCAAAGTCCCTAGAGCTTCCCGCGGCCATATAGCCGTATAACGTCCCGCCGGCGTCTAATATTCTACCACTTATTAGGGCTGTTCTATAACACTTATCCTAGTTAAGCGCCCTAGTCGCTAATATAGCCAACTAGGTTATTAAACGTAAGGAAAAGGCAATTGTCTGGTCGCTATACCCGCTAAAGCAGCTAATTATCCGCGAGATATTTATATCTTTTAGTATTAATACCCGCGTACTAGCCTCCAACCTCACTTAGGGCCAGAAATCTAATCTTATTAAAAATTTCAACTTGCCGGACGTTTATTAGGTCCTAATCGCCAGTTATATAGCAAACGGTGCTGGTCTAAACTTATAGTAAAGCTGCCATAATGTCTACCTATTTAACCCGGCGCCTAGCGCGAATACGTAAAAGCAAGCAATTAGGCGCATGTATTGATTAGGACAGCCCCACAAAGTTATAGTTATTAAATACTACGTGCGGCGGACGTTTAATAAAAAGATGGTGAATACCTAGATCCTTTACGCCCTTCTTAGTTTAATAGCTATAATCGATAAAGATCAAGTTTCTAAAACCTATATATATAATTATACAACGCCCGGGCTAAAGAACGTCCTTAATTTAATATCCCTAAAAGGTTTCCACCTAGACGACAAAGGGAAACTATAGCATTTATTAAATCCCGACATCCTATAAAAGCTACTAGATAAACCCCTACTTAAACCTAAGAAAGTTCTAATCCAATTCTTTATAACTTAACGCGGCCGCCAGGCTGTCTAATATAGAGGTTTTAGTAAAGCCTTTTAGGAAAACCTTTATCTAACCGTAGAATCCGATCTAGAAGTCTAATTAAAAATAAAAGACGATAAGAATAAACGTCCTAAGCGCAAGCTAAGAGCATCAAGACGTAAGCGTAAGGCTACGCCTAGTAAGGTTAAAGATAACAAAGATATAGGTTCTAATACCGGTGCGGCGCCCGTAACAGCTATACAAAAGACACACTTACGCGTAGTAGGCAAAAAACCTATTAAGGCTGCCGGCCCTAAGGTGCGAGCTAAGAAGGCGCCTATTATTAAAACTAAAGCTAGTAAACCGAAAACATTACGGGCTAAGCAGCAAAACACTAGGCCTGCTACTTCTGCTACTACTACGGCATCCTCCAACAAAAACCTATAGAAGCGCGCCAAGGTCGACCTAAACGTTAGTAGAATGACCGCTCCTAATAATAAGTACGTATAGTCCTACTTACCCAATACCACAATTACCGGTTAGACTTTTATCAGAAGGCTTCCTAGATAAGTCTATATTAGTATTTTCACAAGTCTTTATAATTTCCTATATTCTCTACTACTAAAATCCCTACCTAGATTAGGTTTCTACTAAGCATCTTTCTTTAATAGGGTTAGTATTACCATCTTCCCACTTAGACGCTGATTTCCCGTTGGCCCACTCTTAGCTTCGCTCTTACACTAACCGCTAGCATTAGCGCGCCGGATTTTTAGTCTTATTACCTCCTTATAAATAACCGTAACAGCCTCTAGTTAGCTTTTTAGAAAGACTTCCCGCATTTCTTCCTTGCTCTAGTTAGATCTCTTAGGCGTCATTCTAACAGCTATCCTTTCGTATTCCCTTTTGACGGTGCACCATCTAAATATTTCCTTTTTTACTTCCCTATCTTACTTTCTTACTTTTCTACTTTCTTACTCCGGCATTTAGTGCTAATACCTCTAGGACCTTAAAATTACTTAGTTAACTAACAAACCTATTTACTTCTAGTGGCGTTAGCTAAAATCCTTTTACAAAAGGCTCCTAACAAAGCACTAACTAATCCGTGCTCTAGCACTTATTCACTAGCGTATATCCCTACTTAGACTTTAGTTATCACTACTACTAGCCCCCCTATATAGAAGAGGTAGTTAGTAATATAAAGACTTTTACCTTAATTAATAACTATATAAGTAATACCCATTTCGTCTTATACACTTAATATACTATAAGAAACATTTATCCGTTATTAGCAGCTTATGTTAACTAGCCATTATACTTACGTGCTTCTATACTATATCAATATTTACGGTATATATCCGTTGCTTTATAACTGACGCTTATAAGCATATTCTAGAAGGCTTTCTAAAAAGCTCCCTAATATTATCGCGGCAATGCTATCCAAGCAGATATTAACTATTTAGCCGTACTACTAGGTATAGAGAGATATATAAGCATATGCTGTACTAATCTAGCCTATTATCTAGAGTAAAGCCTATAAACATTACAGTATCTAGGACCACGACCATTTATTACCATCACACTTGACCATTACTATTAGCGACTTAGTTAATTAAGGCATAAGCATAGCAAGAGGGACGCGTAAGCCTATATAATTAGTAGTCTATAAACAAAGATCTAAAGCTAAAAAAAGGAAAGGAGAAAAAGAGCAGCGCCGGTTAAAGTAGGGTTCTTTTATACGGTCCTCTAGTTACGTAACCACAAAGTTCTACTAAGTTTTACCAAGTTCTGCCAGTCAAGTTCTACCAAGTTCTACTAGTACCGTAACATTACCCCCCCCTCCGTAAAAGCCTACCCTTAGGCTTTATAGTCCGTATTATGCTTATAGGGCGTTCTTATCTTTATATTCTTCCGGTAGCTTATTATCTTCGCTATACTAGCACTCCATCCACTTATCTAGGTACTTTAGGGGTCCTAGTTTATTAGGGTAGCAGTTATAGAATTCTTAAAGCTTATAGGGACTGCTAATAAAGTTTTATATAGGGTACCAGGTAGGATTTAGGTTATAGCCTTTCCAACTAACGCGGTACTTTAGCGTTTTCCTTACTAGTTTATAGGCTAGTACTTCTTTAATTTCCTATTTATTATCGCTATTAACTTAAATCAATAGGGGAAGTTCGTTCTTTTNTCTAGGTAATAGGTTNTTTATAGCTTTCNNTAGTTTATNNNGTAANAAAATAGNGTAAACCTTAATTAAATCTAGGAGCTTTACTTTATATAAGTTACCTATCTTCTTAAGGACCTTATACGGTCCCGCTATTTAATAGTCTAGCTTACGGCTAGGCCGTTCTATCTTTTAGTTCTTTATTATAACCTAGACNATATTACCTATAGTAAAGTTANGTTNNCGCCTATNTTTATTTACCTACTATTCTATTAATTTTTAAGCCTTTTCTAGATTTATATNGGCTANTATTTANACTTCCTTTAAGNGCTTAGTATACTATTAGGCTTCCTTATAAGATAGTTTCTTATATATAGTCTATAGTTCTTCTAGTTTATTCTAATTAAAGCTTATTTAGGGTAAATACCCTATTTCTAGTTAGATAGGTNTAAATTCTATAGAGTTATANNGTANGGTTNCCTGGGCGTAGTTTATTAGGGGTAGTAGTTTACCCTAGTTATTTTAAAAGTAGTTAATAAAAGGCTAGAGTCTCTAATCTAAATATTAATTTATAATCTCTATCTAGCTATTCTCTCTAGCCTGATGAAATTCATAATCTTTGCCAAAATCATCATCGATTCTTTATCTTGAATATTTGGACGAATATAATTTCGAATATGATTTCCAGAAATTCGGATGGAAATTTTTTTATTCGTGGATATTCTAATAATCAATTGGTGATGATGATCGGATTTATCAATATCTATAATTGGCAATGTAATATCATAATTTGGCATAGATATATCTTGATAATTATCGATAATATCTAGATATTAAAATATTCTATTTGGGTATTTTGATAATTTTGGGAAGAGATTATGGATTGACCCGGGGATCATCATAGGAAATATCTGAAAATATTCGATGATTAATTTTCGACACTAATCCAGGTATTATATCAATATTAAGAGATCGATTGTGAAATCATTCGCGGATAAAAATAAGGAAATAATAATTTTTAAATTACGATTTTTCCACCGGATTGATATAATAGATAATATAGATGATATAAATATTTATGATTGTATATTAATATAGATTAATACCGGATATTAAATATAATCGGAAAATTTTGTCAAATGGATCTAGGATTCATAATCCGATTTCGAGAAATATTATATGATGGGATTTATT
>NW_027137581.1:0-1188 GCF_001692895.1 Cenococcum geophilum 1.58 | reverse complement strand
AATTGGATACCCAGGAATTTTGCTGGTGACCAATTCATAATCTCTTGCCAATCATCATCGATTCCTTTACCTGAATATTCCTGGAGTCGAATAATAATTTCAATATGCGGATGCCCACGCAAACTGTCGAAATGGGCGCACCAATTTTCTCTTGTATTCCCTGACTATGTCTATCATCTTGGTATGTGATCCGGATTTATATATATCTATAATTTGGCAGGGCTCGGATCCATGATGCATCTATATTTGGCAATGATATAATCTTGAAATTATCGATAAATTATGCTGAGATATTAAAATCTACTACTAACCGTTTCTAATACTTAAGTAGTCCGTTTTTAAGGGACTATAGGTTAATAATATTTTTTACCTTTTTATAGTATTCCTATAGAGAAGGGGTTATTTAGTTAGCCTATAGTAGTTTATTAATAAGGTTAAGTTTAAAAGAGTTAATAGAATATATCTTAGCGCCTAAGAAGTTTATATTTAGTTCTACCTATATTTAGGGGTTAAGGTATTCTAGTTATAGTAGTATTTAGGTTTATAGTAAGATTTTTATAGCCGTCTAGTTATTTAGGTCTTACTTATACCTTATAAAAGCGTCTATATAGTTTATAGCGCCTAATCTATATATAATTAAGAAGTTAAATTAAAATAGGGTATCCGCCTAGTATACTTACTAGGTTATAAGGGCCTTAGTTATTATAAAGTATTCTAGGGCCTTATAATTTAAAACTACCTTAATTAGCTTAGGGGTCCCCTTTAGCTATATATACTAGTGCTAAAAGCTANAGATAATAGCTAGTATTTCTTTATTATAGATATAGTAATTTAGCTTAGTATTTATTATAGTCTTTAAATAATATATAATAGGGTGCTACTTTCTATCTAGTTGCCTTTAGGAAAAAATACTAGCTATTACGCTATTTAAGGTATTAGTTTTTAGTATTAAGGGCCGTTTTAGGTTAAAATAGGTAAATAAGGGAGCTAATACTAGCCGTTTCTTAAGCTTATTAAAGGCCTACNTATATATAGTATTAAAGTAAAAGGGCTGGTCTTTTTTAGTAAAATGGTTAAGAGGCTAAATAATTTTACTATAGTCCTTAATAAAGCGTTAATAAAAGTTATAAAACCCTAAAAAGGATTATACCCCCTTTATAGTCCGTAAGGGTACCTACTAGTTAATTA